>NW_027361838.1:842500-865000 GCF_039654945.1 Dendrobates tinctorius
CCGTCCCAGCCATCCGACAGCCAGGAAGCACCTTGCAGGTCAACCACACACACAGCTGGTGACCAGGAAGCTGGGCCATCAGGTGTTCCCCTGTCCCAGGTCTCTGCCACTGGTTATGCGGGCACTACCCACCAGCGGCAGAGGGCCTTGAACAGGAATGTCTTGCCCGAGTTTATGCATTTGAGCGAGACATTTAATTCCAGCCTCAAGTCACTGTCCGACAGAGTTGAAAGCGGTTTTGCACTCATGGAACGTGGTTTTAACCACTTTGAACACCGCTTCAATTCTGTAGAACAGCGCCTTGACCGTCTGGAAGCCGATCTCAACAGACCAGCACACCATTTTTTTAGTAAGATTGAAAAGGGCATGGCGGAACACCTTAGTCCTGATCAACAGCTGAATGTGCTGCAGGCCTGCAACAATGCTTTCTTACAGGCTATGCAGCATAATCGGTACGGTCAGCAGTCAGTGGTGTCCTTTCCACCTGTGCCACCATTGACTCGCTTCACCTCACTACCGACTTGTGCTGCATACCACTGCACGGACACCTCTATTCAAAGCCAGGACACCCACCGTTACACCACCACAAGTCTGAGTGCAGCTGGTCACTTCACCGACACCACCATGGCAAGCGCTGCTCCTGTCTGGAGCACCACCGCCACTCCCATGCATGCGTGGTGCTCAGCCACCACTAGGCAAACATGGAACAGCCCTGCCGCTACAACAACATGTAGTAGCCCTGCCACCACCACTCTGCAAACCTGGACCATCACTGCCGCCACCAGTCCTCCTGCAAGGACGAGCACTGACAACGAAGAGCAGCAGCAGCAGCCACCTCAGCAGCAGCAGCCACCTCAGCAGCAGCCACCTCAGCAGCAGCAGCCACCTCAGCAGCAGCAGCAGCCACCTCAGCAGCAGCTGCAACCACCTCAGCAGCAGCAGCCACCTCAGCAGCAGCAACCACCTCAGCAGCAGCAGCCACCTCAGCAGCAGCCGCCACCTCAGCAGCAGCCGCCACCTCAGCAGCAGCAGCCGCCACCTCAGCAGCAGCAGCAGCCATACCAGCAGACGGGGGACCTACATTCCATATTTGCCCCTAGTTCAAGGCGAAATATATCAAGGCGGGCATTGGGCCAAAGTCGGTCCAGGCACACAAGCCTACGGCGACATGCCATTACAACTAATGTACCTGAACAGATTTCCTCTCCTCCAAGTGTTCCTAGTTTAATTCCCTTAACTGGACTACCTTCCCCCACAAGTTTTGTTGCCCCTTCCCCTCAAACACCGTCTTCAACTGCAAGTGTTGCATATTCCCTGCACACCCCCAAATTGAAACCATCTGCCCCCAAACGCCGGAAAAAATAATTTTTTGGTTTATTTTTGTGATAAAAAATAAATTTACATTTGTGGTTCACCATTACTAAGTTTCATTAATGTTGTTTGCGCCGCTCACACACACTGATGGGTAAATACATGTTAAAAACCAACCCAAGGCCTAGTATAGTCATATGTGAAATAACACGGACTAGTATAGTCATACCAAGGCCTAGTGTAATAACTCGAGTTTTACCAACAAGAATCTGGTTTCATGAAAAACAAACTGTTGAAACTTGTCAAGTTTCACCCGTTTGTTTTTCGTGAAACAAGAACCTAGTTGGCAAAAATCGAGTAGGCCTTGTTATGACTATACTAGGCCGTGGTATTTCACATATGACTATACTAGTAGGCCCAAGGCCTACTATACTCATATTTGAAATACCACGGCCTAGTATAGTCATTCCAAGGCCTAGTGTAATAACTTGTAATGGAGCAGATTACATTCATCCACTCAATGCTGACTTGTATTCCCCATGGACTTTCATTGGGGTTGGGTTTTGAGGGTTGTGTTTTGAGAAAATCACATACTTTGTTTTAAACTAGTTGCACAATTTTCTCTTGAAAAAAAATGGTTTCCTGATTCATGGCCTGCAGCTTTGCTCGTTCCAATATATTTCACGCAGACTAGCAATGCTGCATTTTAACTCATATGTGTATTTACCTGCCCAGGTGTGTGAACATAAAAAAATTCAGTTATACATGGGAAGTTTTTTATTTAATTGGAGTTTAAAAAATATAGTGCACTCAGTAATGGTATCAAATAAGGATAAGGATTTTTATTACCATAAACAAACAAAAACATTACACCATTTCATCTTGCCAGTGCACCCGTCCTACATCAGAAATAAAGTAGGCCGCAAATTGGTCCCTCATTTGGCCAACTTCAACGGATGACCTGAGAGTGTGCTGAGTGAATTCAGGCAATGGGTTAGGAGCATCATCGTCAAGTTCAAAGGTCGGGTGCTCTTTAGCCATCACAAAGTTATGTAGAACCACACAGGCCTTCACCACCTCATCGACTGTTTCAAGTTTAAGATTAATGGCCGTGCCCAGAATTCGCCATCTGGAAACAAGAATCCCAAAAGCACACTCGACAGTTCTTCTGGCCCTGGTCAGCCTGTAATTAAATATTTTTTTGGTGTGGTCCAAGTCCCGGCTGGAGTAGGGTTTCAGTAAGTTTCCGCACATTTGAAAAGCCTCATCGCCAACCATTACAAAGGGCAGTGGCGGAGCTTCGGTGTGAGGAAGAGGCCGTGGCATAGGGAAATTAAATTGGTTGCCATACAACCTCCGGCCCATGTCTGAGTTTTTAAAAGCCTGTGAGTCATTACCACGGCCAAATGCTCCAATGTCCACTGCTACAAACATACATCCGGCATCCGCAATCGCAATGAGTACTATTGAAAAGTACTTTTTGTAATTATAGTACTCAGATCCCGTTCTTTGGGGTTTGATGATCCGTATGTGTTTCCCATCAACAGCTCCCAAACAGTTGGGAAAATTGCATACTGTCCAGAATTTGTCAGCAATTTCCATCCACTTTTCAGCGGTGGGCAGGGGCATAAATTCTGGGCAAAGAACATTCCAGAGAGCCCGGCAGGTGTCAGCAACAATTCCAGACAAGGTAGAGATTCCAATACGGTACTGGAAGTGTAGTGAAGATAGGGTTTCTCCAGTCGCCAGGAATCTGTGAACAGACAAAGAAGTAAAATTAATATTTATGTATATTATTTTAAAAAACTATAAAATAAAATATTAGTACATTCACGAAAACTAATTACCCAAGGTTTTGAATACTAAATTTAAAAAAAAAACATCAGACCGCACCCCTTGGTTTTTAAAACATACCGTAATGTCACCAGTAGCCGTTCCTCAGGAGGAATCGCACGACGGAGCTGTGTGTCCTGTCTCCGGATGGATTGTTGGACACGAGCAAGCAAATCCATGAAACTTTCGTGGGACATCCTGATATAATCTGTAAATTTCTCCGGGTTTGCCTGTAGCTCGCTGTAGAGGGTGTGGTATGCCCCACGGCTCTCCCGGAGTTCAACAATCGGATGTATCCACATACGCCGCCGTCTTCGCTGCCTCTCTCTCTTCCTTTGTTCATGGCAAGCAACTGCATACGCCTGAGCCATCGCGATGTCCAAATCCAAGTTGAAGTGAAAACTCTTCCAGCGCAGATCCATGGTCACGAGAAGAATCAAGCAAATGTGAAGAATACTGTAGACAGGGTCTATATATTAACATACCACACTCACAATGAAGTCCCATTGGTCTTGTGTGTTGTTGAATGGTTGTTTTTTCATTTTTGTGGGGTTTTTCCAAAATCTGTAAAAAAACGCAAACGCACAAAAAACGCATACAAACGCGCTAAAACGCTGCGTTTTTTTCCTGCATGCGCATAAAGATGCTTGAAAAAAACGCAGCGTTTGTATGCATTTGTATGCGTTTTTTCTATGCGTTTTTTTGCGGGAAAAACGCGCTGCAAAAAAAAGCAAGTGTGAAACTAGCCTAAGTAACTGCCCACTTTCGGAATTTTTGACAGTACAATTCTGCAGAATCACGACCCTGGTTCAATGCCAGCAGGGTCTTTTCAGCCTGATCAATGGCATTAGGTTCGTCATACAACAACCCCAAGGCCTGAAAAAATGCGTTCACATTAGTCAGAATAGGATCATCTGGTTTCAAAGAAAACGCCCAATCCTGGGGATCGCCACGCAGCAGAGAGATGACAATTTTAACCTGCTGCTCGGAGCTCCCTGACGAGTTAGGCTTCAAGGCAAAAAATAATTTACAATTATTTTTGAAATTCAAAAATTTAGACCGATCCCCAAAAAATACATCAGGTGTAGGAATCTTTGGTTCAGCAGCATGTGAATGAGCAAGGTAGGCGGAAATTCCCCGCACTTCCGCAGCGAGCTGCTCCACATGATCAGACAATTGCTTTATCTCCATTGAGAGAAAAAAAAATTCCCCCTACGGCCTCAGAGATATAGAGGAAAAAATATACACACTTTTTTTTTTTTTTTTTTACAATTCTTTCCTGCTATTGAATACCCTAGGATCTGCGGTATGGCGGGTGATTCTGTTATGAATGAGTCACCGTAGGAGGCAAAAGCAGAAATACAAGCTAAGTCCAGAAAACCAGAGAAGTTGGCAACTATCAGATTGCAGACCCCTGAACCTATCAACACAACTAGCAGTAGCCGTGGGGGGTTCCTACGATGCCCTAGACCCCTCGATCACAGCCGGAGAATTAACTAGGCCTAAAGAGAGAAAGGGGAAATCTAAACTGCCCCAGAGCAGACCCCAAAGCAATAGTCAGCCCCCAACATATAATGACGGTGAAGCAAGATGAAAACACTAACACAGACAGAAAGACAGACTGAGCAAAGACGGGGCCCAAAACTACCTAGATAGGAAAGGACAGGAAGGCTGCTGTCTGCAATCTGCCAAAACCCTATCAAAGACATAAGCCAACAAGCTGATATGAAAAAGGCCCTGAAGCAGCTAGGCTTCAAAAACTAAATCAGCACTCAGGTATTTTCAGAAGACAGAGCTAAAGGAATTCAGCACACCCCAGCAGGGAATGGCAGAAATCCAGAAAAACAAAGCAAAACAAAGTCAAAGCACAAATGCAAAAGGCCGAGCAGCAAACTTAGCTTTAGAGGAGCAGGAATTCAGACTGGTCTCCAAGGATCCCACAGAGAAATCACCCGCAGGGCAGAAGGGCGTCGGCAGCCTTATATCCAGTCAGTAACTCCACTCAGCCAGTCATCATCATCAGCCTCAGGTGTTTGATAATCAGGCTCACTACCTTTCTTTACCAGAAGAGGGAGTTCCTCGGGCCTCAGTAATGAAGGGGAAAATGAACTCACAACAGCCGGCCATCTTATAGCCGAACACTCCAACTGGCGTCACAAACTATTCTTTTTAATTTTTGTTTTACTTTTTATTTTTAATCCCTATTTCACTGTGCCCGGAGCACAGGCACCGGGCACGGCTGCCATCCCCTTGACCCCCTGAATCCAACGCTGCCCGGCGACCTGAGTACCCCTCTCTGGGTGATAAAATTGCATAGTGTAGCATCAAAAAACAAAATTCATATTGACACTAATAATATAAATACAAAGGATGAAAGTGTGCTGTGCAACAATACCCAAGTAAAATAATAATATGGTAACCAAGGTGACACAGTAAAAATTTCACAGATTTCATGATTGTAATAATTAATTACTGTATATACTCGAGTATAAGCTGTCCTGAGTATAAGCCGACCCCCCTAATTTTGCCTCAAAAAACTGGGAAAACATATTGACTCGAGTATAAGCCTAGGGTGGGAAATGCAGCAGCTATTGGTGAATTTCAAAAATAAAAATAGATACCAATAAAAGTAAAATTGAGACATCAGTAGGTTAAATGTTTTTGAATATCCATATTGAATCAGAAGCCCCATATAATGCTCCATACAGTTCATGATGGCCCTATGATATGCTCGATACAAATTACACCCCATATAATGCTGCACAAAGGTTAATAGCGGCCCCATAAGATGTTCCATAGAATATGCCCCATATGCTGCTCCATAAAGGTTATGGCCCCATAAGATGCTCCATAGATTATGCCCCATATGCTGCCCCATAAAATGCTCCATAGATTATGCCCCATATGCTGCCCCATAAGATGCTCCATAGATTATGCCCCATATGCTGCCTCATAAGATGCTCCATAGATTATGCCCCATATGCTGCTCCATAAAGGTTATGGCCCCATATGCTGCTGCTAATAAAAATAAAAAATGACATACCTCTCGTCACTGGGGACCAGGTGCTGGTGTCCTGAGCAGGCGGGGACACCGGCACACTATGAGGGCCAGGTGCCGGTGTCGCAACTGGCTCAGGCTCCGGCACCTGAGATATTCACCTGTCCCCGTTCTACCGCCACGTGCCGCTCTGTCTTCCGGGTCCTCTGTCAGTGACTGTTCAGGCAAAGGGCGCTCACTGACTACGTCATCGCGCCCTCTGACCTGAAGGTCACAGCCAGAGGACGTGGAGGACAGAGCAGTGCGCGGTGGTGGAACGGGGACAGGTGAATATTGTATATACTTACCCCCTCCTGGCGTGGTCTCTGCAGCCCCTGCTTCTCCCACGGTCTCCAGCAGCTCTTCCTTCCTCCAACGGTCATGTGGTACCGCTCAATAAAGTCATGAATATGCGCATATTCATGACTTTAATGAGCGGTACCACGTGACTGCTGAAGGCAGGAACCGGAGACATTGGGAAAAGCAGGGGCTGCAGAGACTGTGCCAGGAGGGGGTAAATATGATCTGACACCCCAGCTCTCCCTCCCCCGCCAACTCCCTGGCGTATATGACTCGAGTATAAGCCGATAGGGGGACTTTCAGCCTTAAAAAATGGCCTGAAAATCTTGGCTTATACTCAAGTATATACGGTACATCAGAAAACTGCATTATGCCATAAGTAATAATAATAAAAGTGCATCAATAATCAAATGTTGCACAATAACAAGTAAAATATTGGTAGCAAGGGTGTATCTATGAGATGCAATCAAAAAGTGCACTGTGCAATAAATAGATATAAATATGCATAAATATATGTCAAGCATGAAAAATAATTGCATATTGCAGAATACAGCTATTAATAAATATGCCTAAATATATATAAATTACAATAAATATATACATAACTATTCCACAGTGCTAAATATAATTACTGGTGGCTATCCAAAGGAGGATTAAATGATAAAGGACATGGGGATTATTGAAAATGCACCATACACTAACCAGGAGCACACTGCAACCACCTCCAGCTAATCCAAGGGATGTTTCGCTCCTGCTTCATCAAGGATTGAGGAAAACCGCTATTAATGGTTGTTCTTTACCATTCTGAATAGACTTTGGCATGAAATAATCAATATTCGCTGCTGGCAGCACCTTTTCCAATTGCCAACCAATGATGTCCCAGATTTCATTACAGTCCATGGTAGCCCATTTAAGCCATTCAGGCTGTTCAAATTAGCATGAGCAATGTGCAATGTGGCATTGTCATGATGAAAATGACTCCTGCGACATTTTGGAGGAATGACTGTACCACTGGTTCCATGAACAAATAAATTTTATTCCAATCTGTTAGTGTACTTTGAATGATGTATAGATGGTTTGGCTACCAACATTATGCCACCCCCATCAGACCTCCATTCCAGCCTCAATTGCTATTTCGCTCTACACCATGAAAGTTTTTGAGAGAGAATACATGAATTCAGTGGAACACCTGAAGTTGGATGTCTGACTCATAGCCCATTGTCATGCAATTACCATCTGATGGTGAACTGAGTTTCTATTCTCAAAATGGCTGCAGGTGGAGGGGCATGTGACTAGATCTGTCCATGAGTCTGTTCCAAATGAAAAGTAATGTGTAAAAGAAAGCTGATATTCCATTAGATGAGGCTGATTGAAAGGTCTCGTTACATATTCCTCTATTATGCCCCACTTTGAGAACAGGAGAGCTGTGCAGTCAGAGAGGGAGACTTAATAACAAATGCCGGAGGTGAACCTGCAATACTTACATTAGTAACTGCCATTAAATCATGTCCATTTCACGTTTTAAACAAAGATAAAGTTGCCAACCCATTTAATATGGTGCCATATGGTAATGTGGAACTCTTTGAAAGGCCTTATATGGTAGGCTGCTCCCTCATGTACATGAAGCCTTAGGCCTGTTTCACATTTCCGTCTTTTCATGTCAGTCCAAATCCACCAGAGCGTTAAAAAACGGATCCGTGGGATGCCTAGGATGCCAGTTGCATGAGCTGAATGATCCTTCCCTGAGACCCTGCAATTTCAGTGCTTTTCCTGCATATTAATCAACCCACCCACCCCACCTCACTGATCACTGGCAAGATGACAAGGGGTAAGAGAAATCTCAAAAACCAAAGCAAATTGGAGATTTTCTTCAACAGGGATACCAGGCAAGATGGCCCCTCAGTAAGCAGAGTCTCCTGCTCCTCGGGAGAGTCCCCCTCTCCACTGCCCCTGAGCCCAGCAAAGACCACCGCTGCGGTGCAGGATGAGGCAACACCCACCTTACCTTATCTCAGGGGTCCGGGTCCGTCACCAGGATCTAGATTTTCCCCACTTGCGGTGGGACATGAGGGAAATGTAGTTCCAGCAGACCGGCGGATGGATATGCAACAATGCACACCTCCCCTGCACTCCCAGAATAACAAGAGAGATGTTGCAGAGAAAGGGGATTCTGGAGGGGACAACTGTAAATCTCTTGCAGTATTACAGCAACTTCCTACAACAGATCTCCCTCCTTCAGGAACTTTAATTAAAGATATGCTGATGGCTTTTAGCACCGCAATGCTAAAGGACTTTTCTTTAATGTTAGAACCTGTTACATCTCACATTCAGGAGGTGGAGGAGAGAGTGTCCCATGTGGAGGACAAAATGAGAGAACTTGCATCTTCCCATAACAACCTTATTGACCCTCACAATGACATGGCAGAAGACATAGACGCCATATATAATAAACTTGTGGACTTGGAGGATCGTAACCGCAGGAAGAATCGGAAATAAAGGGGTGTACCATAAACCACTACACCCTCTGAGCTGAGGGGTTATGTGCAAGATTTAATCCAAGCAGTGGTCCCCTCCTGTTCACCATATGAACTAATTATTGATCAAGCGCACAGAGTATCTCGCCCAAGCCACTTGCCAGACACTGTTCCAAGGGATATTGCTGCACGCATTAATTGCTATCATATTAAAGAGGAACTTCTGTCTTATTCCAGAAAGAAAGGAACTCTCCCTTCACTTTTCCACCAAATCAAAATTTATGCTGATCTCTCGGCAGAGACACTGAGCTTCCGCAAACTAATGAATCCCATCACTGCAGCCCTCAGAGAATCTCAGGTGACGTACAGGTGGGGGTACCCCAAGAAATTGCTCATTAACAACAAAGGATCGTGGCATACTGTCTCTTCATATGAAAGAGGAAGAGATTTGCTTCGTACCTGGGATATACAAGTGCAGGAACAACCTCAGAAACAAAGAGAGCCGCCTGTAAGGGCAGAGGAGACATGGCAGAAAGTCCTCCCAAAAAGAAACAGGCGCTGAAGATATAATCATTATCTATATTTTACTATCTTTTAACAAGGGTGGCATGCTGACTGGTTGGTGCGGACAGTGATATACCCCCCTACTCCTACTCCCGCGTTTTGTGGACTGAAGTGCAGTCCTCGGTCTGTTTCATGACTTTAATTCTGATTTTAGTAGTTTGCATTGTGTTTGGTTTTTGTTTTTTCTATCCTTTTGCATACCTGTGGTTTATTCGGGTCCAGCATTTTCCCGCTTTGCAGGGAATTCTGACAGGTGTAATGGGCAACCCATTAGTCATACTAGCATCTGTATGTTTACAATATGGTTATTACAATATGTTCACTTAATGTTAGAGGCCTAAACAGCCCTCAAAAAAGATCTTATATGTGGAAAGAGGCGGTCGCAGCTAAATGTGAGGTGTTTTGTGCCCAGGAGACGCACTTATTGGAGAAAGACTCCCACAGACTGTCTCATCGACACTTTCCATATGTGGTCCAATCTAATTTCTCGAAAAAAAAGAGAGGGGTGATGTTAGCTATCAAGGGGTCTGTTGCTTTCTCCTCGACTTATCTAGATCTTGACCCTGCAGATCGATACCTCATACAAGTGGGCACCATAAATAATGTTTTATATACTATAGCCGTCATTTATGCTCCAAACCAAGCGCAGACTAGATTTATCAAAAAATTATTAACTAGAATCAATAAAGTTAAAGAGGGCCACGAAATCATATGTGGGGATTTTGATTGTGTTTTTGATAATTCTCTGGACTCTTCCACCCCAACCTCCAGGGGGCCACCTGTTCTCCCCCCCTTAGCCTTTCGGGAGGACCTATATGACATATGGAGGGCTCTTCATGCATGTGAGAAGGACTATACCTACTTTTCACAGGTACATCACTCCTACTTCCGGATAGACCTATTCTTGGTTAGCAGGTCGCTCCTTAATATTGTCAGCTCCTCAGAAATAGGTATAATATCTTGGTCGGATCACGCCCCCATAAAGATGTCTATTCGGGAAGAATCTGAGTGCCCCCTTTACTTCCCGTGGAAGATGAACCCCTTTATTCTAAAAACCCCCCATTTAGTGGCACAAACAAAAGTAGCTCTTAAAGAATACTTTGAGCTCAATGCGGACTCGGTCACTAATTACTTCCATGTATGGAATGCCCATAAAGCGTTTATCAGGGACCACTTTATTAAAATAGGCCATATTCTTAAAAAGCAAAGAGAAAAACGCTTATCAGACCTTACAGCATCGATCAGTTCACTGGAATACATGAATAAAAGAGCCCCATCCTCTGCCCAAATGTGTAAACTACGTGATCTCCGACTGGAATTGCGGGAATTACTCTTACACAATTATGAAAAAAATCTTATGATCACCAAAGCCCATTACTACTCCCAAAATAATAAATCGGGTAAACTGCTAGCATCCAGAGTGAAAATTAAAACTTCTAAAACTAAGATCCCCTTTTTGAGGAACTTATCTCCCGATTCTAAGATATACACTCCTCGGGAAATCGCCAATAAATTTAAGGATTACTATGCTGCTTTGTATAACTTAGATCCAAGAGCAGACCTCCATGGCCCAACAGCCCCTGATACAAATCTGTTTTTGTCAAGCATTAATCTCCCAACTCTTGCACCAGACCAGTTAGAAATCTTAAACGCACCTTTGACGGAGACTGAATTGACCAAAGTGATTAACTCTCCCTGAGGCGAAGGCCCCAGGCCCGGACGGTCTTACAAACTTGTACTATAAAGCTTGCCAGGAGACCTTAGTACCACACTTATGCAAAACCCTACAATTAGCAGCAAATGAAAGGAGCTTCCCAAAAGAAATGCTGACAGCTACTGTGATCACACTCCCAAAACAGGGAAAGCCACCGGAGGTGCCCCAAAACTTCCACCCGATTTCATTGTTAAACACTGATGTCAAAATTTATGCTAAGTGTATTGCTCTGAGATTGGTGCCTATCATTCCTTCCCTTATTAACCCAGACCAGGCTGGTTTTGTGCAAGGGCGGACTGCAGCTGACAACTCCAGGAAAGTAATTGATTTGATAGATGTAATAAATAGAAGGGGAACACCAGCTGTGGTAGTGGCCTTAGATGCCGAGAAGGCATTCGACTGAGTGAGATGGTCGTTTGTCTTCTCGGTTCTGGAGCGTATGGGGTTTGAGGGTCGGGTGCTGACTGCTATTAAAGCTCTGTATTCTGCTCCGTCGGCCAGGGTTTTTGTGAATGATACCATGTCAGAGACATTCCCCATTACAAATGGCACTAGGCAGGGGTGTCCTCTCTCCCCCCTAGTGTTCATTTTAGCTTTAGAACCACTTGCCCAAGCAATCAGACAAAGTCCAGATATCTGGGGCATAGAGGTGGGGAAACAATCTCATTGCATCACGTTGTATGCTGATGATGTGATATTGACTTTAGCACGCCCCCTGGAGTCTTTGCCGGCAGCTCTAGAGATTATTGAAAAATTTGGCCTCCTATCTTACTACAAAATTAATGAGAATAAATCTCAAATTCTACCCCTTAACATACAATTACTGCAGTTGAAACGCCTTAAGGCCTTTATGAGGATGGACTGGCAGATGGAGCAAATTTCATACCTGGGAACATTGGTAACATCATCCTCCACTAATTTGTACAAAGCCAATTACCTCCCCCTACTAGCAGATATTGAGAATGAGATGAGCAGACTCCAGAAATTTGAAATCTCCTGGGTGGGTCGTATTGCACTGTTTAAGATGCTATTACTGTCCAAAATGTTATACTTATTTCGCACGGAGCCGATATCACCTCCGATGGTGTTTTTTCAACATTCTCATAAGCTTCTGAACGCCTTCATCTGGGGAGGAAAGCAGCCTCAGTTGTCGAGACATTTGTTGCAACGCGCAAAGCCAGTGGGGGGGTGGGACTCCCTAATGTGAACGATTACTATATAACAACTCAACTCAGCCGGCTGAAGAACTGGTGGAATCGCGACCCCCCAAGTAGGTGGTCCCAAATAGAGGCACATTTTGCACCCTCACATGATCCCAGGGTGGTGCTATGGGCAGCTCTGGTTGACCCACGGAACCTGGGGGCCCTCCTTCCACTGACTAAGCACTCCCTGTCTAATTGGCTTCAAGTTCACTCCTCCACTCAGACACACATCCCTGCATTGCCTCTTGAGGCACTTTTAGAACTTCTGGAGGTGTTATCAGAGGACCTTGACCTGTACCATTGGAAGATAGGCAGGATCACGGTATTAAGCGATATAGTTGAAGATCGCACTCTTTTACCTTTTGCCCAGTTGAAAAACAGGTTTGGCTTGACCTTTAAAGACCATTTCTCATATCTCCGGGTACAATACATTTTAAAGAAATATCTAAACTTCCCATATAGCGTTAAAAGTGATATTATTAGGACCCTCTCATCTTCCTCATCCCTAGATATGGGCTTGAGACCCCTTTATGATTCCTTGGGACATAAGAGCAGATTTGTAAAATCTATACCCTTCATATCTTGGGAAAAAGACCTTGGTAAAGCCATACCTGACAAGGACTGGTTAAGAGCAAGTAAATTGGCAGGACGGACGTTTAGATGTGCGTCCCACTTTGAATCACACTTGAAGCTGATACTCCGCTAGTATTTTACTCCCGTGAAGCTCCATTCCATGTTTCCGAACACCTCACACCTATGTTGGCGAAACTGTAGTCAGGTGGGGTCCTTATATCATATATTTTGGGATTGTCCACTTATAACTTCTTTGTGGGATCACGCCTTTAGACTTATTTCACTTGTAGTGGGACAGATCGTCCAGCCGTCTCCCAAGGTGGCGCTCCTCCTCTTAAACATACATGCATTCCCCCCGTGCTCTAGAGTGGTAACGGCTCATTTTGTGTTATCGACAAGACTCCTATTAGCTAAACAGTGGAAAAAAGATGTTATTCCTAAGAAAGAGGCCATAGCTCAAGCAGTTAATACCACGTTTATTATTGAAAAAATATGTAGCCCACAAAAATAACGCCCTACAGAAGTTCACCAGGGATTGGCAGGCTGGGGAAGCCACACAGTTAGTGAGTCAAAGTTGAACCAGTCAAATAAAGGTGGGGGGAGGACCCTGGGTGGGAGAGGGTTAAGACCGAAGCTCTTTGTTTATACTACAATGGTTGCATAATTACACATTTATGTTACTTTGACCTGTGTTGTACATTTGTGATAAAGTTGTACTATAGTATTTTCAATAAAAACGAATTTAAAAAAAACAAAAAAACGGATTTGTTTCCATCATGGGCCAAACGGATGCCACTGGATCCTTTTTTTATACAGATCCGCTTTATCAGGCAAGTGGTTGAATTTTAAAGCAACCGTGGTCTGGAAAAAGAGAGAGAGAGAAATGTGAAACAGGCCTTAGTTTGGTTTCATGCAGTTCTGATTCACAAGTGTTTTAGTGACTGTAGAAACAGACCTTCTGGAGGTATTTACCCCACAAGCCTGTTTTCACCTTCAACACCAGACCAAAATTTACAATTCTGACCAGAGTCATTTTATGAGGTAATAACTCTGGAACGCTTCATGTCATGATGGTGGTAAAATTTGTTCGATATGACTTGTGTTTATTTCCGAAAATATTGTAAATTTGGAGAAAATTTTGATAATTTCATAACTTTAATATTTTCATTTTTATGCCCTTCAACCAGAGTTATATTACGCCAGTTAGTTAATAAATAATATTTAACACATGTCTACTTTTCATCTGAATAATTTTTTAAAGCTATATTTATTTTTGCTAGGAGGTTAGAAGGGTTAAAAGTTAATGAGTACTTTCTCATTTTCCAACAAAATTTACAAAACATTTTTTTAATGACCACATAACATTTGAAGTGACTTTGGGGATCCTACATGACAGAAAATACCCAAAAGTGACACCACTCTAAAAACTGCACCCCTCAAAGTCTTCAAAACCTCATTCAAGAAGTTTATTAATCCTTCAGGTGCTTCACAGAAATTAATGCAATATGGAAAGAAAAAAATTAACCTTTTTACTTTTTTTTCATAAAAATTTTACTTTAGCCCCAAGTTTTCCATTTTTACAAGGGTATAAAAAGAAAATGGACACACAATTTGTTGGCCAGTTTTGGATCATATTTATACTCCCCTGTATGCTGACCACTTATTTTGGGGTTTCCATCTAAATCTCCGAATGACATGATTCAGATGAAACTCCATTCACTATAATGAGACAGCAGAGTTACTCTGGACTCCAGCTGGCTTCTGTTCAGCAGTGTCCTTTTTGCCAGAAATACACAGAACTGTGGTTGACCGCCCTTTTATGCACGCCTAAAATACAGACTCCGCCGGATCAGTGGCCAGGTGGCATCCACAGTGTCCCGATCTGCCTCATTATATGGAATCTTCTGCGGGGGGTTCCATCTGAATCACGTATTTCAGACATTTATATGGAAATCCTGGCATAAGCACTCAGCATAGAGCGCAGGAAAAATGTGCGCCGAACCTTACTTTGATATTTCGGAGGCAGAATGAAAGCAATCGACAGCAGGTGAAGAATTAGTTTTATATATTTTTCACGCTGCTTCTCATGAAGTATAAGTGATTAGATGACTTTATCCTTTGGGTTGGTGTGATTACAGGGATATCTGGTTTATATAGTTTTTTTAAGTTTGGCTGCTGTCGCACACAAAAAGATGCTAAGCCAGTTTTTGCATCACCATATTTTGATAGCTATAATTTTCCTTTATTTCTGCCTACAGAGTTATGTGACTGCTTGTTTTTTGCGGGACGAGTTGATATTTTTATTGCTAGCAATTTTGGGCACATCACTTTTTTTCATCGCTTTCCATTCCGATATTTGGAAGGCAGAATGAACAAAAAACATCAATTCAGACTATTTTTTTTTAGGACATTCCATGTGTGGGAAAATTGATCAGGCAGCTTTATTCGTCGGGTCAGTACGATTATAATGATACTACATTTATATTGTTACTAGCTGAAGAGCCCGGCGCTGCCCAAGCATAGTAACTAACTACGGCTAGTTATAACAAATTATAATGTTTATATCTATCTATATATATATAAAGCTGACTATAGAGCCCCGCCCACTCCGCATAGCAACATTCACTATAATATCCCACATCATCCCGTCAGCCAGAGCCACCGGACTACTACCCCTTATATCCCACATCATCCTGTCATAGCCACCGGACTACTACTCTTAATATCCCACATCATCACGTCAGCCAGGGCCACCAGACAACTACCACTAAAATCCCACATCACTCCATCACAGGCGCAGGAGTACTCCCCCTAATATCCCACATCATCCTGTCAGCCAGAGCCACCGGACTACTACCACTAATATCCCACATCATCCCATAAGCCATAGCCACCGGACTACTCCCCCTAATATCTCACATCATGCTGTCAGCCAGTGCTACCGGACTACTACCACTAATATCCCACATCATTCCGTCAGCCAGAGCCACCGGACTACTAACCCTACTATCCCACATCATCACATCAGCCAGAGCCACCGGACTACTACCCCTAATATCCCACATCATCCTGTCAGCCTGAGGTCAGAACCAGAGCGCTGAGTGGAACAGTCCTAACTTCAGTACCGAGGATCCCTTTAACCCCTTCACCCCCAAGGGTGGTTTGCACATTCTTGACCGGGCCAATTTTTACAATTCTGACCACTGTCCCTTTATGAGGTAATAACTCTGAAACGTTTCCATGGATCCCGGTGATTCTGACATTTTTATCTCGTGACATATTGTACTTCATGTTAGTCATAAAATTTCACTCAAATAACTTCTGTTTATTTGTGAAAAAAACGGAAATTTGGCGAAAATTTTGAAAATTTTGCAATTTTCCAACTTTGAATTTTTATGCCCTTAAATCACAGAGATGTGGCACACAAAAATCTTAATTAGTAACATTTCCCACATGTTTACTTTACATCAGCACAATTTTGGAACCAAAATTTTTTTTGTTTGGAAGTTATAAGGGTTAAAATTTGACCAGCGATTTCTCATTTTTGCAACACCATTTTATTTTTACGGACCACATCACATTTGAAGCCATTTTGAGGGGTCTATATGATAGAAAATACCCAAAAGTGACACCATTCTTAAAACTGCACCCCTTAAGGTGCTCAAAACCACATTCAAGAAGTTTAGTAACCCTTCAGGTGCGTCACAGGAATTTTTTGAATATTTAAAAAAAAATGAACATTTAACTTTTTTTCACCAAAAAAATACTTCAGGCTCAAATTTTTTTATTTTACCAAGGGTAACAGGAGAAATTGGACTGCAAAAGTTATTGTGCAATTTGTCCTGAGTACGCTGATACCTGATATGTGGGGGGAACCACTGTTTCGGCGCATTGGCAGAGCTCAGAAGGGAAGGAGCGCCGTTTGACTTTTTCAATGCAAAATTGGCTGGAATTCAGATCGGACGCCATGTCATGTTTGGAGAGCCCCTGATGTACCTAAACAGTGGAAACCCCACACAAGTGACCCCATTTTGGAAACTAGACCCCACAAGGAACTTATCTAGTTATGTGGTTAGAACTTTGAACTCACAAGGGCTTCACAGAAGTTTATAACGTACAGCGGTACAATTAAAAAATCATATTTTTTCCAAAAAAAAGTTTTTTTCACCTCCCAATTTTTATTTTCCCAAGGGTAACAGGACCCTAAAAGTTATTGTGCAATTTGTCCTGAGTACGCTGATACCCCATATGTGGGTGTAAATGACTATTTGAGCGCTTGGCAGAGCTCAGAAGGGAAGCAGCGCCATTTGACTTTTTTGGCTGGAATTGAGATCAGACACCATGTCGCAATTGGAAAACCCATGATGTACCAAAACAGTGGAAACCCCCCCAAATGACACCATTTTGGAAACTAGATCCCCCAGGAACTTATCTAGATGTGTGGTGAGAACTTTGAACCCCTAACGGCGTCACAGAAGTTTATAACGTACAGCCGTACAATTAAAAAATGATTTTTTCCACAAAAATGATCTTTTCACCCTCAATTCTTATTTTTCCAAGGGTAACAGGACCCTAAAAGTTATTGTGCAATTTGTCCTGAGTACGCTGATACCCCACATGTGGGGGTAAACCACTATTTGGGCGCATGGCAGAGCTCGGAAGGAAAGCAGTGCCATTTGACGTTTTTGGCTGGAATTGAGATCGGACACCATGTTGCGTTTGGAAAGCCCCTGATGTACCAAACCAGTGGGAACCCCCCACAAATGACACTATTTTGGAAACTAGACCCCCAAGGAACTTATCTAGATGTGTGGTGAGCAATTTGAACCCCCCCAGTGCTTCACAGAAGTTTATAACGCCCGGGCGTGAAAATAAAAAAATCATATTTTTTCCACAAACATGATCTTTTAGTCACCAATTTTTTTATTTTCCCAAGGGTCACAGGAGAAATTGGACCCAAAAGTTGTTGTGCAATTTGTTCTGAGTATGTTGATACCCCATATATGGGAGAAAACTACTGTATGGGCACACGTCAGGGCTCGGAAGGGAAGTAGTGACGTTTTGAAATGCAGACTTTGAAGGAATGGTCGGCGGGTGTCATGTTGCTTTTGGAGAGCCCCTGATGTACCTAAACAGTGGAAACCCCCCACAAATGACACCATTTTGGAAACTAGACCCCCCAAGAACTTATCTAGATGTGTGGGGAGCACTTTGAACCCCCCAGTGCTTCACAGAAGCTTATAATGCCTGGGCGTGAAAATAAAAAAATCGTATTTTTTCCACAAACATGATCGTTTAGTCACCAATTTTGTTATTTTCCCAAGGGTAACAGGAGAAATTGGACCCCAAAAGTTGTTGTCCAATTTGTCCTGAGTACGCTGATACCCCATATGTGGGAGAAAACTACTGTATGGGCACACGTCGGGGCTCGGAAGGGAAGTAGTGACGTTTTGGAATGCAGACTTTGATGGAATGGTCTGCGGGTGTCATGTTGCCTTTGGAGAGCCCCTAATGTACCTAAACAGTGGAAAACCCCCACAAATGACACCATTTTGGAAACTAGACCCACCAAGGAACTTATCTAGATGTGTGGTGAGCACTTTGAACTCCCCAGTGCTTCACAGAAGTTTATAACGCCCGGGCGTGAAAATAAAAAAATCGTATTTTTTCAACAAACATGATCTTTTAGTCCCCATTTTTTTATTTTCCCAAGGGTAACAGGAAAAATTGGACCCCAAAATTTGTTGTCCAATTTGTCCTAAGCATGCTGATACCTCATATGTGGGAGAAAACTACTGTATGGGCACACGTCGGTGCTCGGAAGGGAAGTAGTAACGTTTTGGAATGCAGACTTTGATGGAATGGTCTGCGGGTGTCATGTGCATTTTGAGAGCCCCTGATGTACCTAAACAGTGGAAACCCCCCACAAGTGACCATATTTTGGAAACTAGACCCCCTATGGAGCTTATCTAGATGTGTGATGAGCACTTTGAACCCCCCAGTGCTTCACAGAAGTTTATAACGCCCGGGCGTGAAAATTAAAAAATCGTATTTTTTCCACAAACATGATCATTTAGTCACCAATTTTTTTACTTTCCCAAGGGTAACAGGAGAAATTGGACCCCAAAAGTTGTTGTGCAATTTGTCCTGAGTACGCTGATACCCCATATGTGGGAGAAAACTACTGTATAGTCACACGTCAGGGCTCGGAAGGGAAGTAGTGACGTTTTGGAATGCAGACTTTGATGGAATGGTCTGCGGGTGTCATGTGCATTTGGAGAGCCCCTGATGTACCTAAACTATTGAAACTCCCCACAAGTGACCCCATTTTGGAAACTAGACCCCCCACGGAACTTATCTAGATGTGTGGTGAGCATTTTGAACCCCCATGTGCTTCACAGAAGTTTATAACGCCCGGGCTTGAAAATAAAAAAATCATTTTTTTCCACAAAAATGATATTTTTGGCCCCAATTTTTTTATTTTCCTAAGGGTAACAGGAGAATTTGGACCCCAAAAGTTGTTTTGCAATTTGTCCTGAGTACGCTGATACCCTATATGTGGGGGTAAAACACTGTTTGGGCGCATGGCAGAGCTTGGAAGGGAAGGAGCGCCGTTTGACTTTTTCAACGCAGAATTGGCTGGAATGGAGATCAGACGCCATGTTGCATTTGGAGAGCACCTGATGTGCCTAAACAGTGGAAACCCCCCAATTCTAACTCCAACCCTAACCCCAACACACCCCTAACCCTAATCTCAGCCCTAACCCTAGCCCTAACCCTAGCCCTAACCCTAGCCCTAGCCCTAACCCTAGCCCTAATGGGAAAATGGAAATTGATACATTTTCTTTTAATTTTACTATTTTTCCCTAACTAAGGGGGTGATAACAGGGGGTTTGATTTACTATTTATGGCGGGTTTTTATATTTGGCAGCTGTCACACGCTAAAAGATGCTTTTTATTGTAAAAATAGTTTTTGCATCACCACATATTGAGAGCTATAATTTTTCCATATTTTGACCCACCGAGTCATGTGAGGTCTTATTTTTTGCGGGACGAGTTGACGTTTTTATTGGTACCATTTTCGGGCATGTGACTTTTTTATTGCTTTTTATTCCGATTTTTGGGACGCAGAATGAACAAAAACCAGCGTTTCATGAATTTCTTTTGGGGGGTGTGTTTTCACCGTTTAGCGTGCGGTAAAATTGATAAAGCTGTTCTATTCTTTGGGTCAGTACAGTTACAGCGATACCTCATTTATGTCTTTTTTTATGTTTTGGCGCTTTTATGCAATGAAAACAATTTTAAATAAAAAATAATTTTTCTTGCATCGCTTTATTCTGTGAGCTATAACTTTTTTATTTTTTCTCTGATGACGCTGTGTGGTGGCTTGTTTTTTGTGGGACAAGATGACGTTTTCAGCGGTACCATGGTTATTTATATGCATCTTTTTAATCGCGCGCTATTGCACTTTTTGTTTGGCGGTATGATAATAAATCATTATTTTTTGCTTCGTTTTTTAATTTTATTTTTTAAGGGGTTCGCTAAAGGGGTTAACTCATGGGACAGTTTTATAGGGCTGGTCGTTACGGACGCAGCGATACCAAATATGTGTACTTTTATTGTTTTTTTGTTTTTTTTTCCAAAAAATGAATTTATTAGGGAATTTTTTTTTTTTTAATTAATTTATTTAGCGATTTTTTAAAAATTATTTTTACACATTTTTTTTCAACCTTATTACATTGTCCCAGGTGGGCCATCACTGTCCTGTGACAAATCGCTAATCTGTCACATTACAGATCACTGTGACAGATCAGCGATCTGTCACAGGCACTGCACAAGGCTTCCACGTGCCTGTGCTTTACAGGCACTGAGGAAGCCAGCTCCCTGC
Organism: Dendrobates tinctorius; assembly: GCF_039654945.1. Lineage (NCBI taxonomy): Eukaryota > Metazoa > Chordata > Amphibia > Anura > Dendrobatidae > Dendrobates > Dendrobates tinctorius. The sequence goes on from NW_027361838.1 coordinate 863,397, forward strand.
AGGCCCCCGAAGGTCCCCGTCGCCATCTTGGATTCGGGGACCTGCAGGGATGGAGACCCCAGCAGCAGCGCTGCACATTGCGATGCTGTGGGGAGCTCAGGGAAGCACAGAGGGAGCCCCCTCCCTGCCGATGCTTCCCTTTCACCCCCGGTACACCGCAATCGTGTTTGATCGCGGTGTGCAAGGGGTTAACATGTCGGGGGCGGTCCGTGACCGCCCCTGACACATTGTGCCGGGTGTCAGCTGTGATAATCAGCTGACACCCGGCCGCAATCAGTGGCGCTCACCACGTGAGCGTCGCTGATCGCGCTAGACGTACTATCCGGTCCATGGGCTTAGGGTCCCGGGTCCCATGGACGGGATAGTACGTCTGATGTCAGAAAGAGGTTAAGAGAGGCCTGGGGTCAGAACCAGAGCGCTGAGTGGATTTGTCCTGACTTCCATACCAATGATCCCTTTAATAGAAGCCTGGGGTGAGAATCAGAGCGCTGAGGGATTTACCCTAACTTCCATACTGGAGATCCCTTTAAGAAAGGCCTGGGGTCAGTACCAAAGCACAGAGTGGATTTGACCTCACTTCCATACCGGGGATCCCTTTAAGAGAGACTGGGATCAAAACCAGAGCGCTGAGTGGATTTGCCGTGACTTGTATGCCAATGATCCCTTTAATAGAACCCTGTGGTCAGAATCAGAGCATTGAGGGATTTGACCTAACTTTCATACAGGAGATCCCTTTAAGAGAGTCTGGGGTCAGAACCAAAGCGCAGAGTGAATTTGCCCTAACTTCCTTACCAATGATCCCTTTAAGAGACCCTGGGGTCAGAACCACAGAGCTGAGTGAAATGGTCCTAACTTCTATACCAGGGATCCCTTAAGAGAGGCCTGGGGTCAAAACCAAAGCCCTGGATGGATTTGATCTGACTTCCATATCAATAATCCCTTTTAGAGAGATGTGCCTACGGGAAGGAGGATGTGTGATGAGGATATGGGCAGGGGGGGGGATTAATTTCTGTCGTGCTCTCTGCTCCTTTCAGGGGGCAGACAATGGCTGGGAGCTTATACTCCCGGGGATGCTAGATTTCTCCCACCATGTCAGTGTCTGCTAAGGTGTTGTCAAGTGGGAAAACTTGCTCATAGCAACCAATCACAGCTCAGCTACTTTTAACCAGCTCTAGTGAAATGAGAGATGCTTAGCGATTGGTTGCAAGGAAAACTGTTGCTCATAGCAACCAATCACAGTTCAACTTCTTTTGAACAGCTCTGGTAAAATGAAAGATGCTTCGTGATTGGTTGGTGATACACACACACATACAGTACATACATACATTCACTTTTATATATAGAGATGTCATGCATTGGCGTTTTTACACAATAAAAACTATTTTATAGAGAAAATAATTATTTTATCGTTGCATTCTGAGAGCTATAGCTTTTTCATTTTTCTGCTGGGGCTGTATTTTGGCTTGTTTTTGCGGGACAAGATGATGTTATGTTTATTCCACTTTTTGTTCTGTGGTATGATGAAAAAGCATTGTTTTTGCCTCATTTTTTAATTTTTTATGGTGTTCACAGAAGGGTTTAACTAGTGTGAAAATTTTATATAG